>NW_027139355.1:10000-17500 GCF_035084215.1 Heptranchias perlo
ACGGTTGGGTACCGGAACGATCACGTTCGCACACCGGGAAGTCGAGTGCCGGGTCTCGAAACGGAGCCGGGTCGGCCCAATTTAAAACGGAGAATAGAGTGCTGCCCTCTGCGGGTGAAAACCTGGAAGTACGTTGGTTAATGATTTCCAGTTCACCCCGCTTGGTCAGGCCCACTCGGAGGCGGATAACTCCGGAACGCCGAGGCCGATTTCCTCCGGGTATGGCTCGTTGCGTGCGGCAGGAGGCGGCGCAGCGTACGGTACCGAGCACTCGGAGATGCGGTGCTGCCCGCCGGAGTGACAGCGAAAGGCTGCGCACCGCTTTCCGCCTGGTAACTCGGCGTCCGTGAGACCGACCGACTCCGCTTTAGCACCGGAGCTAGAGTGGGGCAAGGGGCACCGAAGGGTACCGGAACGATCACGTTCGCATACCGGGAAGTCGAGTGACGGGCCGCTGAAAGCGAGCAGGGTGCCACCGCTCGGGGCCCCGGTTTGTCCGTCCCACCCGGAGGCCCATATCTCCGGAAGGCACAGGCCGATTTCCTCCGGGTATGGCTCGTTGTGTGCGGCCGGACCAGGCGCAGCGGACGGTACCGAGCACTGGGAGGTGCGATGCTGCCCGCCGGAGTGACAGCGAAAGGCTGCGCACCGCTTTCCGCCTGCTAACTCGGCGTCCGTGAGACCGACCGACTCCGCTTTACCGCCGGAGCTAGAGTGGGGCAAGGGGCACGGTTGAGTACCGGAAGGATGACGTTCGCACACCGGGAAGTCGACTAGCGGGCCGCCGAAAGCGAGCTCGGGGCCCCGGTTTGTCCGTCCCACCCGGAGGCCCATATCTCCGGAAGGCACAGGCCGATTTCCACCGGGTATGGCTCGTTGTGTGCGGCCGGACCAGGCGCAGCGGACGGTACCGAGCACTCGGAGGTCGGGCGCTGCCCGCCGGAGGTACAGCGAAAGGCTGCAAACCACTTTCCGCCGCCTCCCTCCGCGGGCGTGAGACCGACGGTCGTCGGGTTTAGTTCCGCGGCTAGAGCAGGACGAGGGGCAGCGAACGGTACCGGAACGAACCCGGTCGCACACCGGGAAGTCGAGTGCCGGGTCTCGAAACGGAGCCGGGTCGGCCCAGTTTAAAACGGAGAAGAGAGTGCTGCCCTCTGCGGGTGAAAACATGGAAGTACGTTGGTTAATGATTTCCAGTTCACCCCGCTTGGTCAGGCCCACTCGGAGGCGGATAACTCCGGAACGCCGAGGCCGATTTCCTCCGGGTATGGCTCGTTGCGTGCGGCAGGAGGAGGCGCAGCGTTCGGTACCGAGCACTCGGAGGTGCGGTGCTGCCCGCCGGAGTGACAGCGAAAGGCTGCGCACCCCTTTCCGCCTGCTAACTCGGCGTCCGTGAGACCGACCGACTCCGCTTTAGCACCGGAGCTAGAGTGGGGCAAGGGGCACCGAAGGGTACCGGAACGATGACGTTCGCACACCGGGAAGTCGAGTGCCGGGCCGCCGAAAGCGAGCAGGGTGCCACCGCTCGGGGCCCCGGTTTGTCCGTCCCACCCGGAGGCCCATATCTCCGGAAGGCACAGGCCGATTTCCTCCGGGTATGGCTCGTTGTGTGCGGCCGGACCAGGCGCAGCGGACGGTACCGAGCACTCGGAGGTCGGGCGCTGCCCGCCGGAGGTACAGCGAAAGGCTGCAAACCACTTTCCGCCGCCTCCCTCCGCGGGCGTGAGACCGACGGTCGTCGGGTTTAGTTCCGCGGCTAGAGCAGGACGAGGGGCAGCGAACGGTACCGGAACGAACCCGGTCGCACACCGGGAAGTCGAGTGCCGGGTCTCGAAACGGAGCCGGGTCGGCCCAGTTTAAAACGGAGAAGAGAGTGCTGCCCTCTGCGGGTGAAAACATGGAAGTACGTTGGTTAATGATTTCCAGTTCACCCCGCTTGGTCAGGCCCACTCGGAGGCGGATAACTCCGGAACGCCGAGGCCGATTTCCTCCGGGTATGGCTCGTTGCGTGCGGCAGGAGGAGGCGCAGCGTTCGGTACCGAGCACTCGGAGGTGCGGTGCTGCCCGCCGGAGTGACAGCGAAAGGCTGCGCACCCCTTTCCGCCTGCTAACTCGGCGTCCGTGAGACCGACCGACTCCGCTTTAGCACCGGAGCTAGAGTGGGGCAAGGGGCACCGAAGGGTACCGGAACGATGACGTTCGCACACCGGGAAGTCGAGTGCCGGGCCGCCGAAAGCGAGCAGGGTGCCACCGCTCGGGGCCCCGGTTTGTCCGTCCCACCCGGAGGCCCATATCTCCGGAAGGCACAGGCCGATTTCCTCCGGGTATGGCTCGTTGCGTGCGGCCGGACCAGGCGCAGCGGACGGTACCGAGCACTCGGAGGTCGGGCGCTGCCCGCCGGAGGTACAGCGAAAGGCTGCAAACCACTTTCCGCCGCCTCCCTCCGCGGGCGTGAGACCGACGGTCGTCGGGTTTGTTTCCGCGGCTAGAGCAGGACGAGGGGCAGCGAACGGTACCGGAAGGAACCCGGTCGCACACCGGGAAGTCGACTAGCGGGCCGCCGAAAGCGAGCACGGGGCCCCGGTTTGTCCGTCCCACCCGGAGGCCCATATCTCTGGAAGGCACAGGCCGATTTCCACCGGGTATGGCTCGTTGTGTGCGGCAGGACCAGGCGCAGCGGACGGTACCGAGCACTCGGAGGTCGGGCGCTGCCCGCCGGAGGTACAGCGAAAGGCTGCAAACCACTTTCCGCCACCTCCCTCCGCGGGCGTGAGACCGACGGTCGTCGGGTTTGTCTCCGCGGCTAGAGCAGGACGAGGGGCAGCGAACGGTACCGGAACGAACCCGGTCGCACACCGGGAAGTCGACCAGCGGGCCGCCGAAAGCGTGCTCGGGTCCCCGGTTTGTCTGTCCCACCCGGAGGCTGATATCTGAGGAAGTCCGAGGCCGATTTCCTCCGGCTAACTCGGCGGGCAATGTGTCCCCCCCCCCACCATCTTCGGCTGATTACCGTGGCTGGACCGGATCAAGGAGCAACGGAACCGTGCCAGAACGACGTCGGTCGGACGGCGTGAACTGATAGTGCCGAGGCCGGAAACCGAGCCGGAAATGTGCACCGATTTATTGGTCCCACTCGCAGGCCCATATCTCCGGAAGGCCGAGGCCGATTTCCTCCGGGTATGGTTCGCTGCGTGCAGCCGGAAGGGGAGCAGCGGACGGCACTGAGCAGCCGGAGGTGCGGCGCTGCCCGCCGGAGCTGCAAGCGAAAGGCTGCGCACCGCTTTCCGCTGGCTAACTCGGCGGCCGTCAGGCCGACCGACTCCGCTTCAGCACGGGAGCTGGAGTCGGGCAAGGGGCACCGAAGGGTACCGGAAGGATCACGTTCGGACACCGGGAAGTCGAGTGCCGGGCCGCCGAAAGCGAGCTCGGGGCCCCGGTTTGTCCGTCCCACCCGGAGGCCCATATCTCGAGAAGGCACAGGCCGATTTCCTCCGGGTTTGGCTCGCTGCGTGCGGCCGGACGAGGCGCAGCGAACGGTACCGAGCACTCGGAGGTGCGGCGCTGCCCGCCGGAGGTACAGCGAAAGGCTGCAAACCGCTTTCCGCCTCCTCTCCCCTCGGGCGTGAGACCGACGGTCGTCTGGTTTGCTTCCGCGGCAAGAGCAGGACGAGGGGCACCGAGCGGTACCAGAACGAACCCGGTCGCACACCGGGATGTCGAGTGCCCGGCCCAAACCCGCTACCCCCCCCCCACCCGAAAGCGAGCCACGGTTTGTGGATTAAAAGTGAAGCGGCAAAGATTTGTAAAACAGCGTGAAATGATGAACCAGAAGCCCAAAGTAATGGTGGGAATAAAAGTTCCGAAATGTGAAATGGTGAACCAGAAGTTGTGTGAACTGTTTAACCCAAAGTGGCAAAAATGGATTAAAAGGGGTGAAATGATCGACCGCAAAGCAGGGCAAGCATTAAACAAAAGCAGCAGCATTTTTTAAAAAGGGACAAATGGTTTACCAGAATCCCAAAAGAATGCTCAGAGACTTAAGTGCCAAAGGGGAAATGGTTAACCAGTAGCTGGGTGAACTGTTTAACCAAAAGTGGGAAAAAGGATTAAAAGGGGTGAAATGATTAACCAGAAGGCGAAAGCAATGTGCCGCGTCAAAGTCCTAAAGGGGAAAAGGTTGACCATAAAGCAGGGAAATGATTAAACCAAAGCAGAAAAATTCAGTAAAAAGGGGCAAATGGTTAACCAGAAGTTGGGTGAACTGCTTAACCAAAAGTGGGAAAGAGGATTAAAAGGGGAGAAATGTTGAACCAGATGTCGAAAACAATGCGCGGCGATGAAGTCTGAAAGAGGAAAAGGTTGACCGCAAAGCAGGGAAAGGATTAAACAGAAGCAGCAATATCTTTTAAAAAGGGACAAATGGTGAACCAGAATCCCAAAAGAATGCTCAGAGACTTAAGTCCCAAAGGGGCAAATGGTTAACCAGAAGCTGGGTGAACTGTTTAACCAAAAGTGGGAAAAAGGATTAAAAGGGGTGAAATGATTAACCAGAAGGCGAAAGCAAAGTGCGGCGGCGAAGTCCTAAAGGAGAAAAGGTTGACCAGAAAGCAGGGAAACGATTAAACAAAAGCGGCAACATTTTTTAAAAAGTGGCAAATGGTTAACCAGAATCCCAAAATAATGCTCAGAGACTTAAGTCCCAAAGGGGCAAATGGTTAACCAGAAGCTGGGTGAACTGTTTAACCAAAAGTGGGAAAAAGGATTAAAATGTTGTGAAATGATTAACCAGAAGGCGAAAGCAAAGTGCGGCGGCGAAGTCCTAAAGGGGAAAAGGTTGACCATAAAGCAGGGAAATGATTAAACAAAAGCAGAAAAATTCAGTAAGAAGGGGCAAATGGTTAACCAGAAGCTGGTTGAACTGCTTAACCAAAAGTGGCAAAAAGGATTGAAAGGGGAGAAATGTTTAACCGGATGTCGTAAACAAGGTGCGGCGATGAAGTCGGAAAGAGGAAAAGGTTGACCAGAAAGCAGGGAAAGCATTAAACAAAAGCAGCAACATTTTTTAAAAAGTGGCAAATGGTTAACCAGAATCCCAAAAGAATGCTCAGAGACTTAAGTCCCAAAGGGGAAATGGTGAACCAGAAGCTGGGTGAACTGGTGAACCAAAAGTGGGAAAAAGGATTAAAAGGGGAGAAATGTTTAACCAGAAGGCAAAAGCAAAGTGCGGCGGCGAAGTCCAAAAGGGGAAAAGGTTGACAAGAAAGCAGGGAAATGATTAAACCAAAGCGGAAAAATTCAGTAAAATGGGGCAAATGGTTAACCAGAAGCTGGGTGAAATGGTTAACCAAAAGTGGCAAAAAAAGATTTAAAGGGGAAAAATGATTAACCAGAAGTCGACAACAATGCGCGGCGATGAAGTCTGAAAGGGGAAAAGGTTGACCACATAGCAGGGAAACGATTAAACAAAAGCGGCAAAATTTTTAAAAAAGTGGCAAATGATTAACCAGAATCCCAAAAGAATGCTCAGGGACTAAGTCCCAAAGGGGAAATGGTTAACCAGAAGCTGGGGGAAATGGTTAACCAAAAGTTGCAAAAATGATTAAAAGGGGTGAAATGATCAACCAGAAGTCGAAAATTATGTGCGGCGGTGAAGTCTGAAAGAGGGAAAGGTTGACCAGAAAGCATTAAACAAAAGTGGCAACATTTTAAAAAAATTGGCAAATGGTTAACCAGAATCCCAAAAGAATGCTCAGAGACTAAGTCCCAAAGGGGAAATGGTTAACCAGAAGCTGGGGGAAATGGTTAACCAAAAGTTGCAAAAATGATTAAAAGGGGTGAAATGATTAACCAGGAGGCTAAAGCAATGTGCTGCGGTGAAGTCCTAAAGGGGAAAAGGTTGACCAGAAAGCAGGGAAAGCATTAAACAAAAGCGGCAACATTTTTTAAAAAGTGGCAAATGATTAACCAGAATCCCAAAAGAATGCTCAGAGACCAAGTCCCAAAGGGGAAATGGTTAACCAGAAGCTGGGGGAAATGGTTAACCAAAAGTTGCAAAAATGATTAAAAGGGGTGAAATGATTAACCAGGAGGCTGAAGCAATGTGCCGCGGTGAAGTCCTAAAGGGGAAAAGGTTGACCACAAAGCAGGGAAAGCATTAAACAAAAGCGGCAACATTTTTAAAAAAGTGGCAAATGATTAACCAGAATCCCAAAAGAATGCTCAGAGACTAAGTCCCAAAGGGGAAATGGTTAACCAGAAGCTGGGGGAAATGGTTAACCAAAAGTTGCAAAAATGATTAAAAGGGGTGAAATGATTAACCAGGAGGCTAAAGCAATGTGCCGCGGTGAAGTCTGAAAGAGGGAAAGGTTGACCAGAAAGCATTAAACAAAAGTGGCAACATTTTTAAAAAATTGGCAAATGGTTAACCAGAATCCCAAAAGAATGCTCAGAGACTAAGTCCCAAAGGGGAAATGGTTAACCAGAAGCTGGGGGAAATGGTTAACCAAAAGTTGCAAAAATGATTAAAAGGGGTGAAATGATTAACCAGGAGGCTAAAGCAATGTGCCGCGGTGAAGTCCTAAAGGGGAAAAGGTTGACCAGAAAGCAGGGAAAGCATTAAACAAAAGCGGCAACATTTTTTAAAAAGTGGCAAATGGTTAACCAGAATCCCAAAAGAATGCTCAGAGACCAAGTCCCAAAGGGGAAATGGTTAACCAGAAGCTGGGGGAAATGGTTAACCAAAAGTTGCAAAAATGATTAAAAGGGGTGAAATGATTAACCAGGAGGCTGAAGCAATGTGCCGCGGTGAAGTCTGAAAGAGGGAAAGGTTGACCAGAAAGCATTAAACAAAAGCGGCAACATTTTTTAAAAAGTGGCAAATGATTAACCAGAATCCCAAAAGAATGCTCAGAGACTAAGTCCCAAAGGGGAAATGGTTAACCAGAAGCTGGGGGAAATGGTTAACCAAAAGTTGCAAAAATGATTAAAAGGGGTGAAATGATCAACCAGAAGTCGAAAATAATGTGCGGCGATGAAGTCCTAAGGGGCAAAAGTCACCCAGAAGGCAGGGAAATGATCAAACGAAAGCAGCCAAAAAATTATTAAAAGAGGGGAACTGATGAACCAAAAGATGAGAAACGGCCCGCAGAGACTAAGTCCAAAACGGGAACTGGTGAACCGGAAATGATTAACCAAAAACTAAGTCCGAAGAGGGAACTGGTAAACCAGAACTGAGTAACCCGATTTTTAAAATTAATTATAAATGGGGAAACGATTGAGCAAAAGGCGGAAATTAAGTCACAGGGACCATGTCCGAAAGGGCAAGAGGTTACCCCGTAGGGGGCATTCGTCAACTCAATCTGAAAACTTTGGAGGCAAATCTGACCAAAATGCGGAAATCGGACCACACCGCGAGGGGCGCCATTCGACGGGGCAGGGTTAGACGCGTCGAACGGTACCTGAAGGTCCCGGCTGCGACACGTGAGTCCGGAGATATGGCCA